>NC_134700.1:372500-380000 GCF_043290135.1 Rhipicephalus microplus | reverse complement strand
AGATACAGCGTTCCGTACTGCAATAAGTTGGTGAAAAACTGTGAGGTTATGCAAATATCCTAATTGTGAACGAAACAGTGTAATAGAGCGTTTTTCCATACAAGTACGAATGTTAGGTTAGGTTAAGATATGAACCGTCGTAAAACCGCATTAAACAATGGCACTTAGTGAGATGCAGTGTTTTTCACCATTACAAGTCGGGAACTGCGATATCTAATGTGAAAGCGCATGAAACCGTCGTAATCTTGTAGAAAACATTGTAAAGTTGCGAGTAAAACGTTTTCTAACGATAGAAGTGCGAAGGTTAGGTTAGGTTAGGTTAGTTTAAGCTAGGTAGCGTCGTGAAACTACCAAAAACGACGTCATCTAACGAGATAGTGTTGTTTTATAGCGAGTATTAAACTGCGATAGGTGAAATGTTGTGAAAGCACACAAAACGGCATGAACAAGCCAAATACTGCGTGTTCTACCGTTACAAGAGCGAAACTGCTATATTGTGATATTCTCGTTAAAGCGCATGCAAGCATCGTGAAACCTTAAAGAACAATGTCATTTAGCGAGATACAACGTTCTGTACTGCAATAAGTTGGTGAAAAACTGTGAGGTTATGCAAATATGGTAATTGTGAACAAAACAGTGTAATAGAGCGTTTTTAGATACAAGTGCGAATGTTAGGTTAGGTTAAGATATGAACCGTCGTAAAACCGCATTAAACAATGTCAATTAGTGAGATGCAGTGTTTTTCACCATTAAAAGTCGGGAACTGCGATATCTAATGTGAAAGCGCTTGCAACCGTCGTTAGGTTAGGTTAGGTTAGGTTAGGTTTTGTTAGGTTAAGTTAGGTTAGATTAGGTTAGGTTGGGTTGGGTTGAGTTGGGTTAGGTTAGGTTAGGTTAGGTTAGGTTAGGTTGGGTTAGGTTAGGTTAAGTTAGGTTACGTTAGCTTAGGTTAGGTTACGTTAGGTTAGGTTAGGTTAGGTTAGGTTACGTTAGGTTAGGTTAGGTTAGGTAAGGATAATTTGGTTAGGTTAGGTAAGGTTAGGTTAGGTTAGGTTAGGTTGGGTTGGGTGTTGTTGGGTTGGGTTGGGTTGGGTTGGGTTAGGTTGGGTTAGGTTAGGTTAGGTTACGTTAGGTTAGGTTAGGTTAGGTTACGTTAGGTTATGTTAGGTTAGGTTAGGTTACGTTAGGTTAGGTTAGGTCAGGAAAGGTTAGGTTACGTTAAAATAGGTTAGGTTAGGTTAGGTTAGGTTGGGTTAGGTTAGTTTAGGTTAGGTTAGGTTAGGTTAGGTTGGGTTGGGTTGGGTTAGGTTAGGTTAGGTTAGGTTAGGTAAGGTTAGGTTAGGTTAGGTTAGGTTACGTTAGGTTAAGGTATGAACCGTCGTAAAACCGCATTAAACAATGTCACTTAGTGAGATGCAGTGTTTTTCACCTTTACAAGTTGGGAACTGTGATATCTAATGTGAAAGCGCTTGAAACCGTCGTATTGTTGTAGAAAGCAATGTAAAGTAGCGAGTAAAACGTTTTCTAACGATAGAAGTGCGAAGGTTATGTTAGGTTGAGTTATGTTAGTTTAAGCTAGGTAGCGTCGTGAAACTACCAAAAACAACGTCATCTAACGAGATAGTGTTGTTTTATTGCGAGTACGAAACTGCGATAGATGAAATGTTGTGAAAGCACACAAAACGGCATGAACAAGCCAAATACTGCGTGTTGTACCGTTACAAGTGCGAAACTGCTATGTTGTGATATTCTCGTTAAAGCGCATGCAAGCATCGTGAAACCTTAAAGAACGATGCCATTTAGCGAGATACAGCGTTCTGTACTGCAATAAGTTGGTGAAAAACTGTGAGGTTATGCAAATATCCTAATTGTGAACGAAACAGTGTAATAGAGCGTTTTTTAATACAAGTGCGAATGTTAGGTTAGGTTAAGATATGAACCCTCGTAAAACCGCATTAAACAATGTCACTTAGTGAGATGCAGTGTTTTTCACCATTACAAGTCGGGAACTGCGATATCTAATGTGAAAGCGCTTGCAAACGTCCTTAGGTTAGGTTAGGTTAGGTTAGGTTAGGTTAGGTTAGGTTAGGTTAGGTTACGTTAGGTTAGGTTAGGTTAGGTTTGGTTAGGTTAGGTTAGGTTAGGGATGTTAGGTAAGGTTTGGTTAGGTTAGGTTATGTTAGGTTGGGTTAGGTAAGGTTAGGTTAGGTTAAGATATGAACCGCGCTAAAACCGCATTAAACAATGTCACTTAGTGAGATGCTGTTTTTCACCATTACAAGTCGGGAACTGCGATATCTAATGCGAAAGCGCTTGCAAACGTCGTTAGGTTAGGTTAGGTTAGGTTAGGTTAGGTTAGGTTAGGTTATGTTAGGTTAGGTTGGGTTAGGTTAGGTTAGGTTAGGTTAAGATATGAACCGCGCTAAAACCACATTAAACAATGTCACTTAGTGAGATGCAGTGTTTTTCACCTTTACAAGTTGGGAACTGCGATATCTAATGTGAAAGCGCATGAAACCGTCGTAATCTTGTAGAAAACATTGTAAAGTGGTGAGTAAAACGTTTTCTAACGATAGAAGTGCGAAGGTTAGGTTAGGTTAGGTTAGTTTAAGCTAGGTAGCGTCGTGAAACTACCAAAAACGACGTCATCTAACGAGATAGTGTTGTTTTATAGCGAGTATTAAACTGCGATAGGTGAAATGTTGTGAAAGCACACAAAACGGCATGAACAAGCCAAATACTGCGTGTTCTACCGTTACAAGTGCGAAACTGCTATATTGTGATATTCTCGTTAAAGCGCATGCAAGCATCGTGAAACCTTAAAGTACAATGTCATTTAGCGAGATACAACGTTCTGTACTGCAATGAGTTGGTCAAAAACTGTGAGGTTATGCAAATATTGTAATTGTGAACAAAACAGTGTAATAGAGCGTTTTTAGATACAAGTGCGAATGTTAGGTTAGGTTAAGATATGAACCGTCGTAAAACCGCATTAAACAATGTCACTTAGTGAGATGTAGTGTTTTTCAACATTACAAGTCGGGAACTACGATATCTAATGTGAAAGCGCATGAAACCGTCGTAATCTTGTAGAAAACATTGTAAAGTGGTGAGTAAAACGTTTTCTAACGATAGAAGTGCGAAGGTTAGGTTATGTTAGGTTTATTTAAGCTAGGTAGCGTCGTGAAACTACCAAAAACGACGTCATCTAACGAGATAGTGTTGTTTTATAGCGAGTATTAAACTGCGATAGGTGAAATGTTGTGAAAGCACACAAAACGGCATGAACAAGCCAAATACTGCGTGTTCTACCGTTACAAGTGCGAAACTGCTATATTGTGATATTCTCGTTAAAGCGCATGCAAGCATCGTGAAACCTTAAAGAACAATGTCATTTAGCGAGATACAACGTTCTGTACTGCAATAAGTTGGTGAGAAACTGTGAGGTTATGCAAATATGGTAATTGTGAACAAAACAGTGTAATAGAGCGTTTTTAGATACAAGTGCGAATGTTAGGTTAGGTTAAGATATGAACCGTCGTAAAACCGCATTAAAGAAATGTCAATTAGTGAGATGCAGTGTTTTTCACCATTAAAAGTCGGGAACTGCGATATCTAATGTGAAAGCGCTTGCAAACGTCGTTAGGTTAGGTTAGGTTACGTTAGCTTAGGTTTGGTTAGGTTAGGTTAGGTTAGGTTATGTTAGGTTAGGTTGGGTTAGGTTAGGTTAGGTTACGTTAGGTTAAGGTATGAACCGTCGTAAAACCGCATTAAACAATGTCACTTAGTGAGATGCAGTGTTTTTCACCTTTACAAGTTGGGAACTGCGATATCTACAGTGAAAGCACTTGAAACCGTCGTAATGTTGTAGAAAGCAATGTAAAGTAGCGAGTAAAACGTTTTCTAACGATAGAAGTGCGAAGGTTATGTTAGGTTGAGTTATGTTAGTTTAAGCTAGGTAGCGTCGTGAAACCACCAAAAACGACGTCATCTAACGAGATAGTGTTGTTTTATTGCGAGTACGAAACTGCGATAGGTAAAATGTTGTGAAAGCACACAAAACGGCATGAACAAGCCAAAGACTGCGTGTTGTACCGTTACAAGTGCGAAACTGCTATGTTGTGACATTCTCGGTAAAGCGCATGCAAGTATCGTGAAACCTTAAAGAACGATGTCATTTAGCGAGATACAGCGTTCTGTACTGTAATAAGTTGGTGAGAAACTGTGAGGTCAAGCAAATATCGTAATTGTGAACGAAACAGTGTAATTGAGCGTCTTTAGATACAAGGGCGAATGTTAGGTTAGGTTGACATATCAACCGTCGTAAAACCGCATTAAACAATCTCACTTAGTGAGATGTAGTGTTTTTCAAAATTACAAGTCGGGAACTACGATATCTAATGTGAAAGCGCATGAAACCGTCGTAATCTTGTAGAAAACATTGTAAAGTTGCGAATAAAACGTTTTCTAACGATAGAAGTGCGAAGGTTAGGTTAGGCTAGGTTAGGTTAAGCTAGGTAGCGTCGTGAAACTACCAAAAACGACGTCATCTAACGAGATAGTGTTGTTTTATTGCGAGTAATAAACTGCGATAGGTGAAATGTTGTGAAAGCACACAAAACGGAATGAACAAGCCAAATACTGCGTGTTCTACCGTTACAAGTGCGAAACTGCTATATTGTGATATTCTCGTTAAAGCGCATGCAAGCATCGTGAAACCTTAAAAAACAATTTCATTTAGGAAGATACAGCGTTCTGTACTGCAATAAGTTGGTGAAAAACTGTGAGGTTATGCAAATATCGTAATTGTGAACAAAACAGTGTAATAGAGCGTTTTTAGATACAAGTGCGAATGTTAGGTTAGGTTAAGATATGAACCGTCGTAAAACCGCATTAAACAATGTCAATTAGTGAGATGCAGTGTTTTTCACCATTAAAAGTGGGGAACTGCGATATCTAATGTGAAAGCGCTTGCAACCGTCGTTAGGTTAGGTTAGGTTAGGTTAGGTTAGGTTTGGTTAGGTTAGGTTAGGTTAGGTTAGGTTAGGTTAGGTTAGATTAGGTTAGGTTGGGTTGAGTTGGGTTAGGTTAGGTTAGGTTAGGTTAGGTTGGGTTAGGTTAGGTTAGGTTAGGTTAGGTTACGTTAGGTTAGGTTAGGTTAGGTAAGGATAATTTGGTTAGGTTAGGTAAGGTTAGGTTAGGTTGGGTTAGGTTGGGTTGGGTGTTGTTGGGTTGGGTTGGGTTGGGTTAGGTTGGGTTAGGTTAGGTTAGGTTACGTTAGGGTAGGTTAGGTTAGGTTAGGTTACGTTAGGTAATGTTAGGTTAGGTTAGGTTACGTTAGGTTAGGTTAGGTCAGGTAAGGTTAGGTTACGTTAGAATAGGTTAGGTTAGGTTAGGTTACGTTAGGTTAGGTTAAGTTAGGTTAGGTTAGGTTTGGTTAGGTTAGGTTAGGTTAGCTTAGGTTAGGTTAGGTTGGGTTGGGTTGGGTTAGGTTGGGTTAGGTTAGGTTAGGTTAGGTTAGGTTAGGTTGGTTAAGGTTAGTTTAGGTTAGGTTGGGTTAGGTTAGGTTAGGTTTGGTTAGGTTACGTTAGGTTAGGTTAGGTTAGGTAAGGATAATTTGGTTAGGTTAGGTAAGGTTAGGTTAGGTTAGGTTAGGTTGGGTTGGGTGTTGTTGGGTTGGGATGGGTTGGGTTAGGTTGGGTTAGGTTAGGTTAGGTTACGTTAGGGTAGGTTAGGTTAGGTTAGGTTACGTTAGGTAATGTTAGGTTAGGTTAGGTTACGTTAGGTTAGGTTAGGTCAGGTAAGGTTAGGTTACGTTAGAGTAGGTTAGGTTAGGTTAGGTTACGTTAGGTTAGGTTAAGTTAGGTTAGGTTAGGTTTGGTTAGGTTAGGTTAGGTTAGCTTAGGTTGGGTTAGGTTAGGTTAGGTTAGGTTAGGTTGGGTTAGGTTAGTTTAGGTTAGGTTAGGTTAGGTTAGGTTGGGTCGGGTTGGGTTAGGTTAGGTTAGGTTAGGTAAGGTTAGGTTAGGTTAGGTTAGGTTACGTTAGGTTAAGGTATGAACCATCGTAAAACCGCATTAAACAATGTCACTTAGTGAGATGCAGTGTTTTTCACCTTTACAAGTTGGGAACTGTGATATCTAATGTGAAAGCGCTTGAAACCGTCGTAATGTTGTAGAAAGCAATGTAAAGTAGCGAGTAAAACGTTTTCTAACGATAGAAGTGCGAAGGTTATGTTAGGTTGAGTTATGTTAGTTTAGGCTAGGTAGCGTCGTGAAACTACCAAAAACAACGTCATCTAACGAGATAGTGTTGTTTTATTGCGAGTACGAAACTGCGATAGGTGAAATGTTGTGAAAGCACACAAAACGGCATGACCAAGCCAAATACTGCGTGTTGTACCGTTACAAGTGCGAAACTGCTATGTTGTGATATTCTCGTTAAAGCGCATGCAAGCATCGTGAAACCTTAAAGAACAATGTCATTTAGCGAGATACAGCGTTCCGTACTGCAATAAGTTGGTGAAAAACTGTGAGGTTATGCAAATATCCTAATTGTGAACGAAACAGTGTAATAGAGCGTTTTTCCATACAAGTACGAATGTTAGGTTAGGTTAAGATATGAACCGTCGTAAAACCGCATTAAACAATGGCACTTAGTGAGATGCAGTGTTTTTCACCATTACAAGTCGGGAACTGCGATATCTAATGTGAAAGCGCATGAAACCGTCGTAATCTTGTAGAAAACATTGTAAAGTTGCGAGTAAAACGTTTTCTAACGATAGAAGTGCGAAGGTTAGGTTAGGTTAGGTTAGTTTAAGCTAGGTAGCGTCGTGAAACTACCAAAAACGACGTCATCTAACGAGATAGTGTTGTTTTATAGCGAGTATTAAACTGCGATAGGTGAAATGTTGTGAAAGCACACAAAACGGCATGAACAAGCCAAATACTGCGTGTTCTACCGTTACAAGTGCGAAACTGCTATATTGTGATATTCTCGTTAAAGCGCATGCAAGCATCGTGAAACCCTAAAGAACAATGTCATTGAGCGAGATACAACGTTCTGTACTGCAATAAGTTGGTGAGAAACTGTGAGGTTATGCAAATATGGTAATTGTGAACAAAACAGTGTAATAGAGCGTTTTTAGATACAAGTGCGAATGTTAGGTTAGGTTAAGATATGAACCGTCGTAAAACCGCATTAAACAAATGTCAATTAGTGAGATGCAGTGTTTTTCACCATTAAAAGTCGGGAACTGCGATATCTAATGTGAAAGCGCTTGCAAACGTCGTTAGGTTAGGTTAGGTTACGTTAGGTTAGGTTTGGTTAGGTTAGGTTAGGTTATGTTAGGTTAGGTTGGGTTAGGTTAGGTTAGGTTACGTTAGGTTAAGGTATGAACCGTCGTAAAACCGCATTAAACAATGTCACTTAGTGAGATGCAGTGTTTTTCACCTTTACAAGTTGGGAACTGCGATATCTACAGTGAAAGCACTTGAAACCGTC
>NC_134700.1:342500-367500 GCF_043290135.1 Rhipicephalus microplus | reverse complement strand
AGGTTGGGTTGGGTTGAGTTGGGTTAGGTTAGGTTAGGTTAGGTTAGGTTAGGTTGGGTTAGGTTAGGTTAAGTTAGGTTACGTTAGCTTAGGTTAGGTTACGTTAGGTTAGGTTAGGTTAGGTTAGGTTACGTTAGGTTAGGTTAGGTTAGGTAAGGATAATTTGGTTAGGTTAGGTAAGGTTAGGTTAGGTTAGGTTAGGTTGGGTTGGGTGTTGTTGGGTTGGGTTGGGTTGGGTTGGGTTAGGTTGGGTTAGGTTAGGTTAGGTTACGTTAGGTTAGGTTAGGTTAGGTTACGTTAGGTTATGTTAGGTTAGGTTAGGTTACGTTAGGTTAGGTTAGGTCAGGAAAGGTTAGGTTACGTTAAAATAGGTTAGGTTAGGTTAGGTTAGGTTGGGTTAGGTTAGTTTAGGTTAGGTTAGGTTAGGTTAGGTTGGGTTGGGTTGGGTTAGGTTAGGTTAGGTTAGGTTAGGTAAGGTTAGGTTAGGTTAGGTTAGGTTACGTTAGGTTAAGGTATGAACCGTCGTAAAACCGCATTAAACAATGTCACTTAGTGAGATGCAGTGTTTTTCACCTTTACAAGTTGGGAACTGTGATATCTAATGTGAAAGCGCTTGAAACCGTCGTATTGTTGTAGAAAGCAATGTAAAGTAGCGAGTAAAACGTTTTCTAACGATAGAAGTGCGAAGGTTATGTTAGGTTGAGTTATGTTAGTTTAAGCTAGGTAGCGTCGTGAAACTACCAAAAACAACGTCATCTAACGAGATAGTGTTGTTTTATTGCGAGTACGAAACTGCGATAGGTGAAATGTTGTGAAAGCACACAAAACGGCATGAACAAGCCAAATACTGCGTGTTGTACCGTTACAAGTGCGAAACTGCTATGTTGTGATATTCTCGTTAAAGCGCATGCAAGCATCGTGAAACCTTAAAGAACGATGCCATTTAGCGAGATACAGCGTTCTGTACTGCAATAAGTTGGTGAAAAACTGTGAGGTTATGCAAATATCCTAATTGTGAACGAAACAGTGTAATAGAGCGTTTTTTAATACAAGTGCGAATGTTAGGTTAGGTTAAGATATGAACCCTCGTAAAACCGCATTAAACAATGTCACTTAGTGAGATGCAGTGTTTTTCACCATTACAAGTCGGGAACTGCGATATCTAATGTGAAAGCGCTTGCAAACGTCCTTAGGTTAGGTTAGGTTAGGTTAGGTTAGGTTAGGTTAGGTTAGGTTAGGTTACGTTAGGTTAGGTTAGGTTAGGTTTGGTTAGGTTAGGTTAGGTTAGGGATGTTAGGTAAGGTTTGGTTAGGTTAGGTTAGGTTAGGTTGGGTTAGGTAAGGTTAGGTTAGGTTAAGATATGAACCGCGCTAAAACCGCATTAAACAATGTCACTTAGTGAGATGCTGTTTTTCACCATTACAAGTCGGGAACTGCGATATCTAATGCGAAAGCGCTTGCAAACGTCGTTAGGTTAGGTTAGGTTAGGTTAGGTTAGGTTAGGTTAGGTTATGTTAGGTTAGGTTGGGTTAGGTTAGGTTAGGTTAGGTTAAGATATGAACCGCGCTAAAACCACATTAAACAATGTCACTTAGTGAGATGCAGTGTTTTTCACCTTTACAAGTTGGGAACTGCGATATCTAATGTGAAAGCGCATGAAACCGTCGTAATCTTGTAGAAAACATTGTAAAGTGGTGAGTAAAACGTTTTCTAACGATAGAAGTGCGAAGGTTAGGTTAGGTTAGGTTAGTTTAAGCTAGGTAGCGTCGTGAAACTACCAAAAACGACGTCATCTAACGAGATAGTGTTGTTTTATAGCGAGTATTAAACTGCGATAGGTGAAATGTTGTGAAAGCACACAAAACGGCATGAACAAGCCAAATACTGCGTGTTCTACCGTTACAAGTGCGAAACTGCTATATTGTGATATTCTCGTTAAAGCGCATGCAAGCATCGTGAAACCTTAAAGAACAATGTCATTTAGCGAGATACAACGTTCTGTACTGCAATGAGTTGGTCAAAAACTGTGAGGTTATGCAAATATTGTAATTGTGAACAAAACAGTGTAATAGAGCGTTTTTAGATACAAGTGCGAATGTTAGGTTAGGTTAAGATATGAACCGTCGTAAAACCGCATTAAACAATGTCACTTAGTGAGATGTAGTGTTTTTCAACATTACAAGTCGGGAACTACGATATCTAATGTGAAAGCGCATGAAACCGTCGTAATCTTGTAGAAAACATTGTAAAGTGGTGAGTAAAACGTTTTCTAACGATAGAAGTGCGAAGGTTAGGTTATGTTAGGTTTATTTAAGCTAGGTAGCGTCGTGAAACTACCAAAAACGACGTCATCTAACGAGATAGTGTTGTTTTATAGCGAGTATTAAACTGCGATAGGTGAAATGTTGTGAAAGCACACAAAACGGCATGAACAAGCCAAATACTGCGTGTTCTACCGTTACAAGTGCGAAACTGCTATATTGTGATATTCTCGTTAAAGCGCATGCAAGCATCGTGAAACCTTAAAGAACAATGTCATTTAGCGAGATACAACGTTCTGTACTGCAATAAGTTGGTGAGAAACTGTGAGGTTATGCAAATATGGTAATTGTGAACAAAACAGTGTAATAGAGCGTTTTTAGATACAAGTGCGAATGTTAGGTTAGGTTAAGATATGAACCGTCGTAAAACCGCATTAAACAAATGTCAATTAGTGAGATGCAGTGTTTTTCACCATTAAAAGTCGGGAACTGCGATATCTAATGTGAAAGCGCTTGCAAACGTCGTTAGGTTAGGTTAGGTTACGTTAGCTTAGGTTTGGTTAGGTTAGGTTAGGTTAGGTTATGTTAGGTTAGGTTGGGTTAGGTTAGGTTAGGTTACGTTAGGTTAAGGTATGAACCGTCGTAAAACCGCATTAAACAATGTCACTTAGTGAGATGCAGTGTTTTTCACCTTTACAAGTTGGGAACTGCGATATCTACAGTGAAAGCACTTGAAACCGTCGTAATGTTGTAGAAAGCAATGTAAAGTAGCGAGTAAAACGTTTTCTAACGATAGAAGTGCGAAGGTTATGTTAGGTTGAGTTATGTTAGTTTAAGCTAGGTAGCGTCGTGAAACCACCAAAAACGACGTCATCTAACGAGATAGTGTTGTTTTATTGCGAGTACGAAACTGCGATAGGTAAAATGTTGTGAAAGCACACAAAACGGCATGAACAAGCCAAAGACTGCGTGTTGTACCGTTACAAGTGCGAAACTGCTATGTTGTGACATTCTCGGTAAAGCGCATGCAAGTATCGTGAAACCTTAAAGAACGATGTCATTTAGCGAGATACAGCGTTCTGTACTGTAATAAGTTGGTGAGAAACTGTGAGGTCAAGCAAATATCGTAATTGTGAACGAAACAGTGTAATTGAGCGTCTTTAGATACAAGGGCGAATGTTAGGTTAGGTTGACATATCAACCGTCGTAAAACCGCATTAAACAATCTCACTTAGTGAGATGTAGTGTTTTTCAAAATTACAAGTCGGGAACTACGATATCTAATGTGAAAGCGCATGAAACCGTCGTAATCTTGTAGAAAACATTGTAAAGTTGCGAATAAAACGTTTTCTAACGATAGAAGTGCGAAGGTTAGGTTAGGCTAGGTTAGGTTAAGCTAGGTAGCGTCGTGAAACTACCAAAAACGACGTCATCTAACGAGATAGTGTTGTTTTATTGCGAGTAATAAACTGCGATAGGTGAAATGTTGTGAAAGCACACAAAACGGAATGAACAAGCCAAATACTGCGTGTTCTACCGTTACAAGTGCGAAACTGCTATATTGTGATATTCTCGTTAAAGCGCATGCAAGCATCGTGAAACCTTAAAAAACAATTTCATTTAGGAAGATACAGCGTTCTGTACTGCAATAAGTTGGTGAAAAACTGTGAGGTTATGCAAATATCGTAATTGTGAACAAAACAGTGTAATAGAGCGTTTTTAGATACAAGTGCGAATGTTAGGTTAGGTTAAGATATGAACCGTCGTAAAACCGCATTAAACAATGTCAATTAGTGAGATGCAGTGTTTTTCACCATTAAAAGTGGGGAACTGCGATATCTAATGTGAAAGCGCTTGCAACCGTCGTTAGGTTAGGTTAGGTTAGGTTAGGTTAGGTTTGGTTAGGTTAGGTTAGGTTAGGTTAGGTTAGGTTAGGTTAGATTAGGTTAGGTTGGGTTGAGTTGGGTTAGGTTAGGTTAGGTTAGGTTAGGTTGGGTTAGGTTAGGTTAGGTTAGGTTAGGTTACGTTAGGTTAGGTTAGGTTAGGTAAGGATAATTTGGTTAGGTTAGGTAAGGTTAGGTTAGGTTGGGTTAGGTTGGGTTGGGTGTTGTTGGGTTGGGTTGGGTTGGGTTAGGTTGGGTTAGGTTAGGTTAGGTTACGTTAGGGTAGGTTAGGTTAGGTTAGGTTACGTTAGGTAATGTTAGGTTAGGTTAGGTTACGTTAGGTTAGGTTAGGTCAGGTAAGGTTAGGTTACGTTAGAATAGGTTAGGTTAGGTTAGGTTACGTTAGGTTAGGTTAAGTTAGGTTAGGTTAGGTTTGGTTAGGTTAGGTTAGGTTAGCTTAGGTTAGGTTAGGTTGGGTTGGGTTGGGTTAGGTTGGGTTAGGTTAGGTTAGGTTAGGTTAGGTTAGGTTGGTTAAGGTTAGTTTAGGTTAGGTTAGGTTAGGTTGGGTCGGGTTGGGTTAGGTTAGGTTAGGTTAGGTAAGGTTAGGTTAGGTTAGGTTAGGTTACGTTAGGTTAAGGTATGAACCATCGTAAAACCGCATTAAACAATGTCACTTAGTGAGATGCAGTGTTTTTCACCTTTACAAGTTGGGAACTGCGATATCTAAAGTGAAAGCGCTTGAAACCGTCGTGATGTTGTAGAAAGCAATGTAAAGTAGCGAGTAAAACGTTTTCTAACGATAGAAGTGCGAAGGTTATGTTAGGTTGAGTTATGTTAGTTTAGGCTAGGTAGCGTCGTGAAACTACCAAAAACAACGTCATCTAACGAGATAGTGTTGTTTCATTGCGAGTACGAAACTGCGATAGGTGAAATGTTGTGAAAGCACACAAAACGGCATGAACAAGCCAAATACTGCGTGTTGTACCGTTACAAGTGCGAAACTGCTATGTTGTGATATTCTCGTTAAAGCGCATGCAAGCATCGTGAAACCTTAAAGAACAATGTCATTTAGCGAGATACAGCGTTCCGTACTGCAATAAGTTGGTGAAAAACTGTGAGGTTATGCAAATATCCTAATTGTGAACGAAACAGTGTAATAGAGCGTTTTTTAATACAAGTGCGAATGTTAGGTTAGGTTAAGATATGAACCGTCGTAAAACCGCATTAAACAATGTCACTTAGTGAGATGCAGTGTTTTTCACCATTACAAGTCGGGAACTGCGATATCTAATGTGAAAGCGCATGAAACCGTCGTAATCTTGTAGAAAACATTGTAAAGTTGCGAGTAAAACGTTTTCTAACGATAGAAGTGCGAAGGTTAGCTTGAGTTATGTTAGTTTAAGCTATGTAGCGTCGTGAGACCACCAAAAAGGACGTCAACTAACGAGATAGCGTTGTTTTATTGCATGTACGTAACTGCAATAGGTGAAATGTTGTGAAAGTACACAAAACGGCTTGAACAAGCCAGATACTGCGTGTTGTACCGTTACAAGTGCGAAACTGCTATAATGTGATATTCTTGTTAAAGCGCATGCAAGCATCGTGAAACCTTAAAGAACGATGTCATTTAGCGAGATACAGCGTTCTGTACTGCAATAAGTTGGTGAAAAACTGTGAGGTTATGCAAATATCGTAATTGTGAACGAAACAGTGTAATAGAGCGTTTTTCCATACAAGTACGAATGTTAGGTTAGGTTAAGATATGAACCGTCGTAAAACCGCATTAAACAATGGCACTTAGTGAGATGCAGTGTTTTTCACCATTACAAGTCGGGAACTGCGATATCTAATGTGAAAGCGCTTGCAAACGTCGTTAGGTTAGGTTAGGTTAGGTTAGGTTAGGTTAGGTTACGTTAGGTTAGGTTTGGTTAGGTTAGGTTAGGTTAGGTTATGTTAGGTTAGGTTATGTTAGGTTAGGTTGGGTTAGGTTAGGTTAGGTTACGTTAGGTTAAGGTATGAACCGTTGTAAAACCGCAATAAACAATGTCACTTAGTGAGATGCAGTGTTTTTCACCTTTACAAGTTGGGAACTGCGATATCTAATGTGAAAGCGCTTGAAACCGTCGTGATGTTGTAGAAAGCAATGTAAAGTAGCGAGTAAAACGTTTTCTAACGATAGAAGTGCGAAGGTTATGTTAGGTTGAGTTATGTTAGTTTAAGCTAGGTAGCGTCGTGAAACCACCAAAAACGACGTCATCTAACGAGATAGTGTTGTTTTATTGCGAGTACGAAACTGCGATAGGTAAAATGTGAAAGCACACAAAACGGCATGAACAAGCCAAATACTGCGTGTTGTACCGTTACAAGTGCGAAACTGCTATGTTTTGACATTCTCGGTAAAGCGCATGCAAGTATCGTGAAACCTTAAAGAACGATGTCATTTAGCGAGATACAGCGTTCTGTACTGTAATAAGTTGGTGAGAAACTGTGAGGTCAAGCAAATATCGTAATTGTGAACGAAACAGTGTAATTGAGCGTCTTTAGATACAAGTGCGAATGTTAGGTTAGGTTGACATATCAACCGTCGTAAAACCGCATTAAACAATGTCATTTAGTGAGATGTAGTGTTTTTCAACACTACAAGTCGGGAACTACGATATCTAATGTGAAAGCGCATGAAACCGTCGTAATCTTGTAGAAAACATTGTAAAGTTGCGAGTAAAACGTTTTCTAACGATAGAAGTGCGAAGGTTAGGTTAGGTTAGGTTAGTTTAAGCTAGGAAGCGTCGTGAAACTACCAAAAACGACGTCATCTAACGAGATAGTGTTGTTTTATAGCGAGTATTAAACTGCGATAGGTGAAATGTTGTGAAAGCACACAAAACGGCATGAACAAGCCAAATACTGCGTGTTCTACCGTTACAAGTGCGAAACTGCTATATTGTGATATTCTCGTTAAAGCGCATGCAAGCATCGTGAAACCTTAAAGAACAATGTCATTTAGCGAGATACAACGTTCTGTACTGCAATAAGTTGGTGAAAAACTGTGAGGTTATGCAAATATGGTAATTGTGAACAAAACAGTGTAATAGAGCGGTTTTAGATACAAGTGCGAATGTTAGGTTAGGTTAAGATATGAACCGTCGTAAAACCGCATTAAACAATGTCAATTAGTGAGATGCAGTGTTTTTCACCATTAAAAGTCGGGAACTGCGTTATCTAATGTGAAAGCGCTTGCAACCGTCGTTAGGTTAGGTTAGGTTAGGTTAGGTTTTGTTAGGTTAGGTTAGGTTAGGTTAGGTTAGATTAGGTTAGGTTGGGTTGAGTTGGGTTAGGTTAGGTTAGGTTAGGTTAGGTTGGGTTAGGTTAGGTTAGGTTACGTTAGGTTAGGTTAGGTTACGTTAGGTTAGGTTAGGTTAGGTTACGTTAGGTTAGGTTAGGTTAGGTAAGGATAATTTGGTTAGGTTAGGTAAGGTTAGGTTAGGTTAGGTTAGGTTGGGTTGGGTGTTGTTGGTTTGGGTTGGGTTGGGTTGGGTTATGTTGGGTTAGGTTAGGTTACGTTAGGTTAGGTTAGGTTAGGTTAGGTTACGTTAGGTTATGTTAGGTTAGGTTAGGTTAGGTTACGTTAGGTTAGGTTAGGTCAGGAAAGGTTAGGTTACGTTAGAATAGGTTAGGTTAGGTTAGGTTACGTTAGGTTAGGTTAAGTTAGGTTAGGTTTGGTTAGGTTAGCTTAGGTTAGGTTAGGTTGGGTTGGGTTGGGTTGGGTTAGGTTAGGTTAGGTTAGGTTGGGTTAGGTTAGTTTAGGTTAGGTTAGGTTAGGTTGGGTTGGGTTGGGTTAGGTTAGGTTAGGTTAGGTTAGGTAAGGTTAGGTTAGGTTAGGTTAGGTTACGTTAGGTTAAGGTATGAACCGTCGTAAAACCGCATTAAACAATGTCACTTAGTGAGATGCAGTGTTTTTCACCTTTACAAGTTGGGAACTGTGATATCTAATGTGAAAGCGCTTGAAACCGTCGTATTGTTGTAGAAAGCAATGTAAAGTAGCGAGTAAAACGTTTTCTAACGATAGAAGTGCGAAGGTTATGTTAGGTTGAGTTATGTTAGTTTAAGCTAGGTAGCGTCGTGAAACTACCAAAAACAACGTCATCTAACGAGATAGTGTTGTTTTATTGCGAGTACGAAACTGCGATAGGTGAAATGTTGTGAAAGCACACAAAACGGCATGAACAAGCCAAATACTGCGTGTTGTACCGTTACAAGTGCGAAACTGCTATGTTGTGATATTCTCGTTAAAGCGCATGCAAGCATCGTGAAACCTTAAAGAACGATGTCATTTAGCGAGATACAGCGTTCTGTACTGCAATAAGTTGGTGAAAAACCGTGAGGTTATGCAAATATGCTAATTGTGAACGAAACAGTGTAATAGAGCGTTTTTTAATACAAGTGCGAATGTTAGGTTAGGTTAAGATATGAACCGTCGTAAAACCGCATTAAACAATGTCACTTAGTGAGATGCAGTGTTTTTCACCATTAAAAGTGGGGAACTGCGATATCTAATGTGAAAGCGCTTGCAACCGTCGTTAGGTTAGGTTAGGTTAGGTTAGGTTAGGTTAGGTTACGTTAGGTTAGGTTAGGTTAGGTTTGGTTAGGTTAGGTTAGGTTAGGGATGTTAGGTAAGGTTTGGTTAGGTTAGGTTAGGTTAGGTTAGGTTGGGTTAGGTAAGGTTAGGTTAGGTTAAGATATGAACCGCGCTAAAACCGCATTAAACAATGTCACTTAGTGAGATGCTGTTTTTCACCATTACAAGTCGGGAACTTCGATATCTAATGCGAAAGCGCTTGCAAACGTCGTTAGGTTAGGTTAGGTTAGGTTAGGTTACGTTAGGTTAGGTTAGGTTAGGTTAGGTTAGGTTATGTTAGGTTAGGTTGGGTTAGGTTAGGTTAGGTTAGGTTAAGATATGAACCGCGCTAAAACCACATTAAACAATGTCACTTAGTGAGATGCAGTGTTTTTCACCTTTACAAGTTGGGAACTGCGATATCTAATGTGAAAGCGCATGAAACCGTCGTAATCTTGTAGAAAACATTGTAAAGTGGTGAGTAAAACGTTTTCTAACGATAGAAGTGCGAAGGTTAGGTTAGGTTAGGTTAGTTTAAGCTAGGTAGCGTCGTGAAACTACCAAAAACGACGTCATCTAACGAGATAGTGTTGTTTTATAGCGAGTATTAAACTGCGTTAGGTGAAATGTTGTGAAAGCACACAAAACGGAATGAACAAGCCAAATACTGCGTGTTCTACCTTTACAAGTGCGAAACTGCTATATTGTGATATTCTCGTTAAAGCGCATGCAAGCATCGGGAAACCTTAAAGAACAATGTCATTTAGCGAGATACAACGTTCTGTACTGCAATAAGTTGGTGAGAAACTGTGAGGTTATGCAAATATGGTAATTGTGAACAAAACAGTGTAATAGAGCGTTTTTAGATACAAGTGCGAATGTTAGGTTAGGTTAAGATATGAACCGTCGTAAAACCGCATTAAACAAATGTCAATTAGTGAGATGCAGTGTTTTTCACCATTAAAAGTCGGGAACTGCGATATCTAATGTGAAAGCGCTTGCAAACGTCGTTAGGTTAGGTTAGGTTACGTTAGGTTAGGTTTGGTTAGGTTAGGTTAGGTTAGGTTATGTTAGGTTAGGTTGGGTTAGGTTAGGTTAGGTTACGTTAGGTTAAGGTATGAACCATCGTAAAACCGCATTAAACAATGTCACTTAGTGAGATGCAGTGTTTTTCACCTTTACAAGTTGGGAACTGTGATATCTAATGTGAAAGCGCTTGAAACCGTCGTAATGTTGTAGAAAGCAATGTAAAGTAGCGAGTAAAACGTTTTCTAACGATAGAAGTGCGAAGGTTATGTTAGGTTGAGTTATGTTAGTTTAGGCTAGGTAGCGTCGTGAAACTACCAAAAACAACGTCATCTAACGAGATAGTGTTGTTTTATTGCGAGTACGAAACTGCGATAGGTGAAATGTTGTGAAAGCACACAAAACGGCATGAACAAGCCAAATACTGCGTGTTGTACCGTTACAAGTGCGAAACTGCTATGTTGTGATATTCTCGTTAAAGCGCATGCAAGCATCGTGAAACCTTAAAGAACAATGTCATTTAGCGAGATACAGCGTTCCGTACTGCAATAAGTTGGTGAAAAACTGTGAGGTTATGCAAATATCCTAATTGTGAACGAAACAGTGTAATAGAGCGTTTTTTAATACAAGTGCGAATGTTAGGTTAGGTTAAGATATGAACCGTCGTAAAACCGCATTAAACAATGTCACTTAGTGAGATGCAGTGTTTTTCACCATTACAAGTCGGGAACTGCGATATCTAATGTGAAAGCGCTTGCAAACGTCGTTAGGTTAGGTTAGGTTAGGTTAGGTTACGTTAGGTTAGGTTAGGTTAGGTTAGGTTAGGTTAGGTTAGGTTAGGGTATGTTAGGTAAGGTTTGGTTAGGTTAGGTTAGGTTAGGTTGGGTTAGGTAAGGTTAGGTTAGGTTAAGATATTGCTACCTGTAGGCTGCCACAAACCATAGTGCGAATGCGCGTGTGCGCCCGACGAAGAAGATGAGGCTCGCTGGCTGCTCGAGCTCGGAGCCAGACTGGCCAGTGCTGCAACCGCTCTTGCCAATATATTTTTCGAATATATTCGCAATACTTTGTCTCGTTACTCACGTAACATATTTGGTGGAGGTGGAACGATCCCCGTCCTCACCACGCAGCTCCGCAGTGGCCGCATCCTCCAGCTTCCCGCCATGGCTTCCAGTGACAACGCGTCCGCTTCATCATCTGCGGCTTCTCCGACAACCTTTGTCGCCGTCCAAACACCACGTGATCCCGGGACATTTTCTGCGCAACCTGGCCTCGACGTCGACAAATGGCTTCGCCTTTATGAACGGGTCAGTCAAACTCACCGTTGGGACCCTACCATGATGCTCGCTAATGTTCTCTTCTACTTGGACGGAACCCCGCGTGTCTGGTACGAGACAAATGAGTCCGAACTCACCAGCTGGGACACGTTCAAGGAGAAGCTACGTGACATCTTTGGGGACCCGACCGGTCGCCACGCAGCTGCACGACAGGAGCTGGCTACCCGTGTCCAGTCGCCAACTGAATCGTATGTGTCATACATCCAAGAAGTTCTCGCTCTTTGCCGAAAAGTGGACGAGGCGATGTCTGAGGCTGAAAAGGTTGGACACGTTTTGAAGGGGATCGCGGACGACGCCTTCAATTTGCTGGTGTACACTAACGTCTCGACCATCGACCGTGTAATTCAAGAATGCCGCCGTTTCGAAACAGCAAAAAGCCGTCGGGTGCGCCCTCCTTTTTCTCGGTTGCCAAACACGGCGGCTACGTCCACCTGCTCCGATTCTACCGTCACACCGCCCTTTGAGCAGAGTGTAACGCGTATCGTTCGACGGGAACTTGAAGCAGCAAGTCCAGCGCCGCTTCAGCCCACTTCCTTCGAACATACGATACCGACAACCCCCGCGATCTCCGTTATTCAGGCGGTCGTACGACAAGAATTCGCCAACCGCGGGTTCCCTGATGCTTGCCCCATCTCTTGCCCCTCCTCCAGACCAATTCCCATTAATGCACCTCGACGTGACCCATTTGTTGCTCCACGATCTCGCAACCCGGCGGAATGGCGAACTCCTGACGACAAACCGATCTGCTTCCGGTGCCACCGCGTTGGACATGTCTCCCGCTACTGCCGTGCCTCCTGGACGCCGCCACATAGGAGCCAGTTTTTCGCACCTTATAGCCCATATGAAGATCTTCGCCGGTATTCGTCCAGCCGTACCGCCCCTGCTTTCGACACGTCTAACAGCCGCCTTCCTGCTCGTTCTCCGTCCCCTCAACGCCGTCGTTCCCCGTCGCCCCAGCCACGCCGCCATCACTCGCCGCCTAACTTTTCATCGTACCCGACGGAAAACTAGACAGTGCAGCCCCTGGAGGTAGTGCTGCATCATCCCTGTCTGAACCAAACCCTCCATTGACGCTTCATACGAACAAAAATCTTGTCGATGTACACGTGGACGGTATTTCTCTGTCGGCACTAGTCGATACTGGCGCTCATGTGTCCATAATCAGCGTTCATCTTTGTCGCCGCTTAAGAAAAGTACTCACGCCCCCTGCTACCGAAGCTGTACGTGTGGCCGATGGCGGCACTGTTCCTGTCATTGGCATGTGTACGGCTCGCATACGCATCGCCGACCGTTACATCCCTGTTCTATTCACGGTGCTCCAGAACTGTCCTCATGACCTCATCTTAGGGATGGACTTCCTGTCGACCCATTCTGCTCTGATCGACTGTTCCGCTGGTACTCTTTGCTTAGACCTTCCTCTTCAGCCGGATATTCACCCTGAACCTCAACACGGCCTTTCTGCCACAGACTTCCTCCGCTTACCGCCTAAAGCCCTCACATTCACCGAATTCGCCACGACCTCACCCGTATTGGATGGGAATTACATCGTCACACCGATTCCTGATGTCCTACTGGCACGTGACGTCACCGTCCCTCACTGCATCGTAACTGTAGCCTCCAACCGGACCCGTCTACCCGTCATAAATTTCGGCTTCACAAAGCAAGTCCTCCCTGAAGGCATCCTAATTGCCACGTTGCGGTCCTTAGCCGATGATCACGTCACCACTTTCGCAGCCGACGCATGCCCCAATTTTCCTTGTCGCCCACTCGATGCCACATGCCTCGACATGTCAATACGTCCCATGATCGACCCTGACCTTCCCCCAGCGCAATCAGCCGCTCTCGCACGCCTTCTAGCTTCCTACCGTGACATCTTCGACCTTGACGACCGCCCACTCGGCCAAACTTCTCTTGTAAAGCACCGCATCAACACCGGTGATGCTGCTCCCATTCACCGTCGACCGTATCGCGTGTCCGCGTCGGAGCGCCAGATTATTCAAGCTGAAGTGAATAAGATGTTAACTAAAGGCATTATTGAGCCCTCATCAAGCCCATGGGCGTCACCCGTCGTCCTGGTTAAAAAGAAGGACAACACATGGCGTTTTTGCATCGATTACCGGCATCTAAATCGAATCACCAAAAAGGACGTGTATCCTTTACCACGTATTGATGACGCCCTCGATTGTCTCCACGGCGCACGCTACTTTTCATCCATCGACCTTCGTTCTGGTTATTGGCAGATTGCCGTAGACGAGAAAGACCAAGAAAAGACCGCCTTCATCACTCCAGATGGCCTATACCAATTCAAGGTTATGCCCTTCGGCCTATGCAATGCCCCCGCCACGTTCGAACGTATGATGGACTCTCTGCTACACGGGTTCAAATGGTCAACATGCCTGTGTTACCTAGACGACGTCCTCGTATTTGCACCTACGTTTGAGACCCACCTTGAGCGTCTGTCGGCCATTCTCGACGTCTTCCGCAAAGCTGGCCTCCAGTTGAACTCCTCGAAGTGTCACTTCGGCCGCCGACAGATTACCGTGCTGGGCCACCTTGTCGATGCTTCTGGTGTGAGACCGGACCCTGAGAAAATTCGTGCCGTCACGAATTTCCCAGTACCCCAATCCGCCAAAGATGTCCGGAGCTTTGTGGGACTTTGCTCCTACTTTAGGCGGTTCGTGAAAGATTTTGCGGCAATCGCCCAACCACTTACCGATCTTTTGAAGAAAGGCGTTCCATTTTCGTGGGGGTCCACTCAAGCTGCCGCCTTCTCTCACCTCATAACACTTTTGACGACGCCCCCTATCCTCGCCCACTTTGACCCATCTGCCCGAACTGAGGTCCGAACTGATGCCAGTGGTCACGGTATCGGAGCCGTTCTCGCCCAATGCCAACAGGGACATGACCGCGTTATCGCGTATGCTAGCCGCCTCCTTACACCTGCAGAGCGTAACTATTCGATCACAGAGCGAGAATGCCTTGCTCTTGTCTGGGCGGTCTCAAAATTCCGTCCATATTTATATGGCACTCACTTTTCCGTCGTCACCGACCACCACGCGCTCTGCTGGCTTTCATCCTTAAGAGATCCTACAGGTCGACTTGGTCGCTGGGCTCTGCGACTGCAAGAATACACCTTTTCTGTGATATACAAGTCTGGACGCCTGCACCAGGACGCCGATTGCCTTTCTCGCTATCCAGTTGACCCATCGGCCACCATACCTGACAACGACGCCTGCGTGTGCTCCGTTTCTCAACTGAACCACATAGCCGACGAGCAACGCCGTGATGCAGCCCTACGAGCTATCATTGAGCGCCTCGACTCCTCCCCATCGAACCGATCCTATCGCTCGTTCGTACTCCAGAATGGCACATTATACCGGCATAACTTCCATCCAGACGGCCCATCTCTGCTGCTTGCCATACCCAAACACCTCCGCTTGGCTGTACTCCACGAACTTCATGACGTTCCTACTGCCGGTCACCTGGGTGTGTCCCGCACATACGACCGGATTCGCCGTCGCTTCTATTGGCCAGGTCTGGCACGGTCCGTCAGAAGATACGTCGCGGCGTGTGAGGAATGTCAGCGCCGCAAAACACCATCGACGCTTCCGGCTGGGCGCCTTCAACCACTCGATATTTCTACTGAACCTTTCTTTCGCGTCGGCTTGGACTTACTCGGCCCTTTTCCTCTGTCTTCTGCTGGCAACAGGTGGATAGCTGTGGCCACAGACTACGCCACACGCTACGCAATCACACGCGCCCTTCCAACAAGTTGCGCCACTGACGTCGCCGATTTTCTTCTACACGACGTGATCTTGCAACATGGTGCTCCACGCCAGCTGCTCACGGACCGAGGCCGCACATTTCTATCGAAAGTCATAGCGGACATTCTACGCTCTTGTGCAACACGCCACAAGCTCACTACGTCGTACCATCCGCAAACAAATGGCCTCACAGAACGCCTGAACCGAACCCTAACTGACATGCTTGCAAAGTACGTTTCCTCAGATCACTCTGACTGGGACATCGCTTTACCATACGTGACATTTGCCTACAATTCTTCGCGCCACGACACGGCTGGTTACTCCCCTTTTTTCTTGCTGTTCGGCCGCGAACCCACATTACCCCTCGATACGACGATTCCGTTACCAGCAGCTCCAACTTCACAATATGCTCTGGACGCCATCAGCCGGGCCGCCCACGCACGCGAAACCGCTCGTGCTCGCCTTCTGACCACCCAAGCAAACCAACGGCGTCGGTACGACCAACGACACCGCGATGTGCACTTTTCGCCCGGTTCGTTGGTTCTGCTGTGGTCTCCGACCAGGCACGTTGGCCTGTCTGACAAGCTGCTCTCTCGGTACACAGGGCCCTACAGAGTGCTTCGTGAGGTGACTCCCGTCACTTATGAAATCACTCCTGCTGCCTCGCCGTCTTCATCCACCCCTAGGGCCAGCGACATCGTACACGTCGCACGCCTGAAGCAGTACCACTCGCCCAATGATCTTGACATCTAGATGCGCCGAGACGGCGCCTTTGCCGACGGGGGTTATGCTACCTGTAGGCTGCCACAAACCATAGTGCGAATGCGCGTGTGCGCCCGACGAAGAAGATGAGGCTCGCTGGCTGCTCGAGCTCGGAGCCAGACTGGCCAGTGCTGCAACCGCTCTTGCCAATATATTTTTCGAATATATTCGCAATACTTTGTCTCGTTACTCACGTAACAATATGAACCGAGCTAAAACCGCATTAAACAATGTCACTTAGTGAGATGCTGTGTTTTTCACCATTACAAGTCGGGAACTGCGATATCTAATGTGAAAGCGCATGAAACCGTCGTAATCTTGCAGAAAACATTGTAAAGTAGCGAATAAAACGTTTTCTAACGATAGAAGTGCGAAGGTTCGGTTAGTTTGAGCTAGGTAGCGTCGTGAAACCGCCAAAAACGATGTCATCTAACGAGATAGTGTTGTTTTATTGCGAGTACGAAACTGCGATAGGTGAAATATTGGGAAAGCACACAAAATGGCATGAACTAGCCAGATACTGCGTCTTGTGCCGTTACAAGCGCGAAACTGCTTTATTGTGATATTCTCGTTAAAGCGCATGCAATTATCGTGAAACCTTAAAGAACGATGTCATTTAGCGAGATACAGCGTTCTGAACTGTAATAAGTTGGTGAGAAACTGTGAGGTCAAGCAAATATCGTAATTGTGAACGAAACAGTGTAATTGAGCGTATTTAGATACAAGTGCGAATGTTAGGTTAGGTTGAGATATCAACCGTCGTAAAACCGCATTAAACAATGTCACTTAGTGAGATGTAGTGTTTTTCAACATTACAAGTCGGGAACTACGATATCTAATGTGAAAGCGCATGAAACCGTCGTAATCTTGTAGAAAACATTGTAAAGTTGCGAGTAAAACGTTTTCTAACGATAGAAGTGCGAAGGTTAGCTTGAGTTATGTTAGTTTAAGCTATGTAGCGTCGTGAGACCACCAAAAAGGACGTCAACGAGATAGCGTTGTTTTATTGCATGTACGTAACTGCAATAGGTGAAATGTTGTGAAAGTACACAAAACGGCTTGAACAAGCCAGATACTGCGTGTTGTACCGTTACAAGTGCGAAACTGCTATAATGTGATATTCTTGTTAAAGCGCATGCAAGCATCGTGAAACCTTAAAGAACGATGTCATTTAGCGAGATACAGCGTTCTGTACTGCAATAAGTTGGTGAAAAACTGTGAGGTTATGCAAATATCGTAATTGTGAACGAAACAGTGTAATAGAGCGTTTTTCCATACAAGTACGAATGTTAGGTTAGGTTAAGATATGAACCGTCGTAAAACCGCATTAAACAATGTCACTTAGTGAGATGCAGTGTTTTTCACCATTACAAGTCGGGAACTGCGATATCTAATGTGAAAGCGCTTGCAAACGTCGTTAGGTTAGGTTAGGTTAGGTTAGGTTAGGTTAGGTTAGGTTACGTTAGGTTAGGTTTGGTTAGGTTAGGTTAGGTTAGGTTATGTTAGGTTAGGTTGGGTTAGGTTAGGTTAGGTTAGGTTAGGTTAAGATACGAACCGCGCTAAAACCGCATTAAACAATGTCACTTAGTGAGATGCAGTGTTTTTCACCTTTACAAATTGGGAACTGCGATATCTAATGTGAAAGCGCTTGCAAACGTCGTTAGGTTAGGTTAGGTTAGGTTAGGTTAGGTTAGGTTAGGTTACGTTAGGTTAGGTTTGGTTAGGTTAGGTTAGGTTAGGTTATGTTAGGTTAGGTTATGCTAGGTTAGGTTGGGTTAGGTTAGGTTAGGTTACGTTAGGTTAAGGTATGAACCGTTGTAAAACCGTAATAAACAATGTCACTTAGTGAGATGCAGTGTTTTTCACCTTTACAAGTTGGGAACGGCGATATCTAATGTGAAAGCGCTTGAAACCGTCGTGATGTTGTAGAAAGCAATGTAAAGTAGCGAGTAAAACGTTTTCTAACGATAGAAGTGCGAAGGTTATGTTAGGTTGAGTTATGTTAGTTTAAGCTAGGTAGCGTCGTGAAACCACCAAAAACGACGTCATCTAACGAGATAGTGTTGTTTTATTGCGAGTACGAAACTGCGATAGGTAAAATGTGAAAGCACACAAAACGGCATGAACAAGCCAAATACTGCGTGTTGTACCGTTACAAGTGCGAAACTGCTATGTTTTGACATTCTCGGTAAAGCGCATGCAAGTATCGTGAAACCTTAAAGAACGATGTCATTTAGCGAGATACAGCGTTCTGTACTGTAATAAGTTGGTGAGAAACTGAGGTCAAGCAAATATCGTAATTGTGAACGAAACAGTGTAATTGAGCGTCTTTAGATACAAGTGCGAATGTTATGTTAGGTTGACATATCAACCGTCGTAAAACCGCATTAAACAATGTCACTTAGTGAGATGTAGTGTTTTTCAACATTACAAGTCGGGAACTACGATATCTAATGTGAAAGCGCATGAAACCGTCGTAATCTTGTAGAAAACATTGTAAAGTTGCGAGTAAAACGTTTTCTAACGATAGAAGTGCGAAGGTTAGGTTAGGTTAGGTTAGTTTAAGCTAGGAAGCGTCGTGAAACTACCAAAAACGACGTCATCTAACGAGATAGTGTTGTTTTATAGCGAGTATTAAACTGCGATAGGTGAAATGTTGTGAAAGCACACAAAACGGCATGAACAAGCCAAATACTGCGTGTTCTACCGTTACAAGTGCGAAACTGCTATATTGTGATATTCTCGTTAAAGCGCATGCAAGCATCGTGAAACCTTAAAGAACAATGTCATTTAGCGAGATACAACGTTCTGTACTGCAATAAGTTGGTGAAAAACTGTGAGGTTATGCAAATATGGTAATTGTGAACAAAACAGTGTAATAGAGCGGTTTTAGATACAAGTGCGAATGTTAGGTTAGGTTAAGATATGAACCGTCGTAAAACCGCATTAAACAATGTCAATTAGTGAGATGCAGTGTTTTTCACCATTAAAAGTCGGGAACTGCGATATCTAATGTGAAAGCGCTTGCAACCGTCGTTAGGTTAGGTTAGGTTAGGTTAGGTTTTGTTAGGTTAGGTTAGGTTAGGTTAGGTTAGATTAGGTTAGGTTGGGTTGAGTTGGGTTAGGTTAGGTTAGGTTAGGTTAGGTTGGGTTAGGTTAGGTTAGGTTACGTTAGGTTAGGTTAGGTTACGTTAGCTTAGGTTAGGTTAGGTTACGTTAGGTTAGGTTAGGTTAGGTAAGGATAATTTGGTTAGGTTAGGTAAGGTTAGGTTAGGTTAGGTTAGGTTGGGTTGGGTGTTGTTGGTTTGGGTTGGGTTGGGTTGGGTTAGGTTGGGTTAGGTTAGGTTACGTTAGGTTAGGTTAGG
This sequence comes from Rhipicephalus microplus, assembly GCF_043290135.1. Lineage (NCBI taxonomy): Eukaryota > Metazoa > Arthropoda > Arachnida > Ixodida > Ixodidae > Rhipicephalus > Rhipicephalus microplus. The sequence goes on along the minus strand of NC_134700.1, from coordinate 348,487 downwards.
TTAGGTTAGGTTACGTTAGGTTATGTTAGGTTAGGTTAGGTTAGGTTACGTTAGGTTAGGTTAGGTCAGGAAAGGTTAGGTTACGTTAGAATAGGTTAGGTTAGGTTAGGTTACGTTAGGTTAGGTTAAGTTAGGTTAGGTTTGGTTAGGTTAGCTTAGGTTAGGTTAGGTTGGGTTGGGTTGGGTTGGGTTAGGTTAGGTTAGGTTAGGTTGGGTTAGGTTAGTTTAGGTTAGGTTAGGTTAGGTTGGCTGGGTTGGGTTAGGTTAGGTTAGGTTAGGTTAGGTTAGGTAAGGTTAGGTTAGGTTAGGTTAGGTTACGTTAGGTTAAGGTATGAACCGTCGTAAAACCGCATTAAACAATGTCACTTAGTGAGATGCAGTGTTTTTCACCTTTACAAGTTGGGAACTGTGATATCTAATGTGAAAGCGCTTGAAACCGTCGTATTGTTGTAGAAAGCAATGTAAAGTAGCGAGTAAAACGTTTTCTAACGATAGAAGTGCGAAGGTTATGTTAGGTTGAGTTATGTTAGTTTAAGCTAGGTAGCGTCGTGAAACTACCAAAAACAACGTCATCTAACGAGATAGTGTTGTTTTATTGCGAGTACGAAACTGCGATAGGTAAAATGTGAAAGCACACAAAACGGCATGAACAAGCCAAATACTGCGTGTTGTACCGTTACAAGTGCGAAACTGCTATGTTTTGACATTCTCGGTAAAGCGCATGCAAGTATCGTGAAACCTTAAAGAACGATGTCATTTAGCGAGATACAGCGTTCTGTACTGTAATAAGTTGGTGAGAAACTGAGGTCAAGCAAATATCGTAATTGTGAACGAAACAGTGTAATTGAGCGTCTTTAGATACAAGTGCGAATGTTATGTTAGGTTGACATATCAACCGTCGTAAAACCGCATTAAACAATGTCACTTAGTGAGATGTAGTGTTTTTCAACATTACAAGTCGGGAACTACGATATCTAATGTGAAAGCGCATGAAACCGTCGTAATCTTGTAGAAAACATTGTAAAGTTGCGAGTAAAACGTTTTCTAACGATAGAAGTGCGAAGGTTAGGTTAGGTTAGGTTAGTTTAAGCTAGGAAGCGTCGTGAAACTACCAAAAACGACGTCATCTAACGAGATAGTGTTGTTTTATAGCGAGTATTAAACTGCGATAGGTGAAATGTTGTGAAAGCACACAAAACGGCATGAACAAGCCAAATACTGCGTGTTCTACCGTTACAAGTGCGAAACTGCTATATTGTGATATTCTCGTTAAAGCGCATGCAAGCATCGTGAAACCTTAAAGAACAATGTCATTTAGCGAGATACAACGTTCTGTACTGCAATAAGTTGGTGAAAAACTGTGAGGTTATGCAAATATGGTAATTGTGAACAAAACAGTGTAATAGAGCGGTTTTAGATACAAGTGCGAATGTTAGGTTAGGTTAAGATATGAACCGTCGTAAAACCGCATTAAACAATGTCAATTAGTGAGATGCAGTGTTTTTCACCATTAAAAGTCGGGAACTGCGATATCTAATGTGAAAGCGCTTGCAACCGTCGTTAGGTTAGGTTAGGTTAGGTTAGGTTTTGTTAGGTTAGGTTAGGTTAGGTTAGGTTAGATTAGGTTAGGTTGGGTTGAGTTGGGTTAGGTTAGGTTAGGTTAGGTTAGGTTGGGTTAGGTTAGGTTAGGTTACGTTAGGTTAGGTTAGGTTACGTTAGGTTAGGTTAGGTTAGGTTACGTTAGGTTAGGTTAGGTTAGGTAAGGATAATTTGGTTAGGTTAGGTAAGGTTAGGTTAGGTTAGGTTAGGTTGGGTTGGGTGTTGTTGGTTTGGGTTGGGTTGGGTTGGGTTAGGTTGGGTTAGGTTAGGTTACGTTAGGTTAGGTTAGGTTAGGTTAGGTTACGTTAGGTTATGTTAGGTTAGGTTAGGTTAGGTTACGTTAGGTTAGGTTAGGTCAGGAAAGGTTAGGTTACGTTAGAATAGGTTAGGTTAGGTTAGGTTACGTTAGGTTAGGTTAAGTTAGGTTAGGTTTGGTTAGGTTAGCTTAGGTTAGGTTAGGTTGGGTTGGGTTGGGTTGGGTTAGGTTAGGTTAGGTTAGGTTGGGTTAGGTTAGTTTAGGTTAGGTTAGGTTAGGTTGGCTGGGTTGGGTTAGGTTAGGTTAGGTTAGGTTAGGTTAGGTAAGGTTAGGTTAGGTTAGGTTAGGTTACGTTAGGTTAAGGTATGAACCGTCGTAAAACCGCATTAAACAATGTCACTTAGTGAGATGCAGTGTTTTTCACCTTTACAAGTTGGGAACTGTGATATCTAATGTGAAAGCGCTTGAAACCGTCGTATTGTTGTAGAAAGCAATGTAAAGTAGCGAGTAAAACGTTTTCTAACGATAGAAGTGCGAAGGTTATGTTAGGTTGAGTTATGTTAGTTTAAGCTAGGTAGCGTCGTGAAACTACCAAAAACAACGTCATCTAACGAGATAGTGTTGTTTTATTGCGAGTACGAAACTGCGATAGGTGAAATGTTGTGAAAGCACACAAAACGGCATGAACAAGCCAAATACTGCGTGTTGTACCGTTACAAGTGCGAAACTGCTATGTTGTGATATTCTCGTTAAAGCGCATGCAAGCATCGTGAAACCTTAAAGAACGATGTCATTTAGCGAGATACAGCGTTCTGTACTGCAATAAGTTGGTGAAAAACCGTGAGGTTATGCAAATATGCTAATTGTGAACGAAACAGTGTAGTAGAGCGTTTTTTAATACAAGTGCGAATGTTAGGTTAGGTTAAGATATGAACCGTCGTAAAACCGCATTAAACAATGTCACTTAGTGAGATGCAGTGTTTTTCACCATTACAAGTCGGGAACTGCGATATCTAATGTGAAAGCGCTTGGAAACGTCGTTAGGTTAGGTTAGGTTAGGTTAGGTTAGGTTAGGTTACGTTAGGTTAGGTTAGGTTAGGTTTGGTTAGGTTAGGTTAGGTTAGGGATGTTAGGTAAGGTTTGGTTAGGTTAGGTTAGGTTAGGTTAGGTTGGGTTAGGTAAGGTTAGGTTAGGTTAAGATATGAACCGCGCTAAAACCGCATTAAACAATGTCACTTAGTGAGATGCTGTTTTTCACCATTACAAGTCGGGAACTGCGATATCTAATGCGAAAGCGCTTGCAAACGTCGTTAGGTTAGGTTAGGTTAGGTTAGGTTACGTTAGGTTAGGTTAGGTTAGGTTAGGTTAGGTTAGGTTATGTTAGGTTAGGTTGGGTTAGGTTAGGTTAGGTTAGGTTAAGATATGAACCGCGCTAAAACCACATTAAACAATGTCACTTAGTGAGATGCAGTGTTTTTCACCTTTACAAGTTGGGAACTGCGATATCTAATGTGAAAGCGCATGAAACCGTCGTAATCTTGTAGAAAACATTGTAAAGTGGTGAGTAAAACGTTTTCTAACGATAGAAGTGCGAAGGTTAGGTTAGGTTAGGTTAGTTTAAGCTAGGTAGCGTCGTGAAACTACCAAAAACGACGTCATCTAACGAGATAGTGTTGTTTTATAGCGAGTATTAAACTGCGTTAGGTGAAATGTTGTGAAAGCACACAAAACGGAATGAACAAGCCAAATACTGCGTGTTCTACCTTTACAAGTGCGAAACTGCTATATTGTGATATTCTCGTTAAAGCGCATGCAAGCATCGGGAAACCTTAAAGAACAATGTCATTTAGCGAGATACAACGTTCTGTACTGCAATAAGTTGGTGAGAAACTGTGAGGTTATGCAAATATGGTAATTGTGAACAAAACAGTGTAATAGAGCGTTTTTAGATACAAGTGCGAATGTTAGGTTAGGTTAAGATATGAACCGTCGTAAAACCGCATTAAACAAATGTCAATTAGTGAGATGCAGTGTTTTTCACCATTAAAAGTCGGGAACTGCGATATCTAATGTGAAAGCGCTTGCAAACGTCGTTAGGTTAGGTTAGGTTACGTTAGGTTAGGTTTGGTTAGGTTAGGTTAGGTTAGGTTATGTTAGGTTAGGTTGGGTTAGGTTAGGTTAGGTTACGTTAGGTTAAGGTATGAACCATCGTAAAACCGCATTAAACAATGTCACTTAGTGAGATGCAGTGTTTTTCACCTTTACAAGTTGGGAACTGTGATATCTAATGTGAAAGCGCTTGAAACCGTCGTAATGTTGTAGAAAGCAATGTAAAGTAGCGAGTAAAACGTTTTCTAACGATAGAAGTGCGAAGGTTATGTTAGGTTGAGTTATGTTAGTTTAGGCTAGGTAGCGTCGTGAAACTACCAAAAACAACGTCATCTAACGAGATAGTGTTGTTTTATTGCGAGTACGAAACTGCGATAGGTGAAATGTTGTGAAAGCACACAAAACGGCATGAACAAGCCAAATACTGCGTGTTGTACCGTTACAAGTGCGAAACTGCTATGTTGTGATATTCTCGTTAAAGCGCATGCAAGCATCGTGAAACCTTAAAGAACAATGTCATTTAGCGAGATACAGCGTTCCGTACTGCAAAAAGTTGGTGAAAAACTGTGAGGTTATGCAAATATCCTAATTGTGAACGAAACAGTGTAATAGAGCGTTTTTTAATACAAGTGCGAATGTTAGGTTAGGTTAAGATATGAACCGTCGTAAAACCGCATTAAACAATGTCACTTAGTGAGATGCAGTGTTTTTCACCATTACAAGTCGGGAACTGCGATATCTAATGTGAAAGCGCTTGCAAACGTCGTTAGGTTAGGTTAGGTTAGGTTAGGTTAGGTTACGTTAGGTTAGGTTAGGTTAGGTTAGGTTTGGTTAGGTTAGGTTAGGTTAGGGTATGTTAGGTAAGGTTTGGTTAGGTTAGGTTAGGTTAGGTTGGGTTAGGTAAGGTTAGGTTAGGTTAAGATATGAACCGAGCTAAAACCGCATTAAACAATGTCACTTAGTGAGATGCTGTGTTTTTCACCATTACAAGTCGGGAACTGCGATATCTAATGTGAAAGCGCATGAAACCGTCGTAATCTTGCAGAAAACATTGTAAAGTAGCGAATAAAACGTTTTCTAACGATAGAAGTGCGAAGGTTCGGTTAGTTTGAGCTAGGTAGCGTCGTGAAACCGCCAAAAACGATGTCATCTAACGAGATAGTGTTGTTTTATTGCGAGTACGAAACTGCGATAGGTGAAATATTGGGAAAGCACACAAAATGGCATGAACTAGCCAGATACTGCGTCTTGTGCCGTTACAAGCGCGAAACTGCTTTATTGTGATATTCTCGTTAAAGCGCATGCAAGTATCGTGAAACCTTAAAGAACGATGTCATTTAGCGAGATACAGCGTTCTGTACTGTAATAAGTTGGTGAGAAACTGTGAGGTCAAGCAAATATCGTAATTGTGAACGAAACAGTTGAATTGAGCGTCTTTAGATACAAGTGCGAATGTTAGGTTAGGTTGACATATCAACCGCCGTAAAACCGCATTAAACAATGTCACTTAGTGAGATGTAGTGTTTTTCAACATTACAAGTCGGGAACTACGATATCTAATGTGAAAGCGCATGAAACCGTCGTAATCTTGCAGAAAACATTGTAAAGTTGCGAGTAAAACGTTTTCTAACGACAGAAGTGCGAAGGTTCGGTTAGTTTGAGCTAGGTAGCGTCGTGAAACCGCCAAAAACGATGTCATCTAACGAGATAGTGTTGTTTTATTGCGAGTACGAAACTGCGATAGGTGAAATATTGGGAAAGCACACAAAATGGCATGAACTAGCCAGATACTGCGTCTTGTGCCGTTACAAGTGCGAAACTGCTTTATTGTGATATTCTCGTTAAAGCGCATGCAAGTATCGTGAAACCTTAAAGAACGATGTCATTTAGCGAGATACAGCGTTCTGAACTGTAATAAGTTGGTGAGAAACTGTGAGGTCAAGCAAATATCGTAATTGTTAACGAAACAGTGTAATTGAGCGTATTTAGATACAAGTGCGAATGTTAGGTTAGGTTGAGATAT